>NC_089761.1:63939272-63941772 GCF_040412425.1 Macrobrachium rosenbergii
TGGACAATGGAGTGGGATATGCCGCGTGTATCCCAAAACAAACGTATCAGTTCTTCTTTTCCAGACAAAGCCTCTGTATTTACAGCTGAGTTATGTGCAATAGTATCGGCCATAAAAATAATTAGAGAAGTCTCGTGATAATAATTTTGTAATTTATAGCGACTCCAGAAGTGCTATAGCTATTCAAAGCTATAATCCCAGAATAATATTGTACAACATATGCTTTCTACCCATAAATTGTATAATAAGGGAAAAATATAGGGGCCATGTTGATCCCTGCCCATGTAGGGATTAAGGGAAATGAAGAGGCTGATAAAGCAGCTAAAGAAGCGGTCCACATGACAAGAACAAATGTAGACATCCCTATCAGTGACTATACAAAATATATAAACAGCCACAGAAAAAAAATGGCAAAATATATGGAACGAAGAACCTGAAATAATAAATTAACAGATAAAATCCAGTGTTGGAAAACAATCTGTCATATCAAAGAGAGAGACAAGCACAAGTAATTCTGACACGCCTTCAATAGGCTACTCGCTGACACATGGACACTTAATGAACAGTCCATGTGTGGCCCTCTTCCCAAATGCCCAGATTGCAATGTGCTGATAACAGTTAAACATATACTGTGTGAATGTCCAAAATATAACGCAGCGCACTCATCAAATTTTTTGAAATAGACCGATAGAAGAAATTTTGTCAGAATCTTCAACGTTCTCAATAACACCATTTAATGTTCGCGAGAAGCTGCAAATTAATTGGGAAAATATAAGAAAAACAATCAATCAGTATAATGAATTTTAAAACAAGTAAATTTATGATTTTACTTAATTTATTTTAAATTTAATATACCTTTTAGTGAGTATGTATGGAAGCATGAGTTTAATGTATTTATTGTGTGAGTGTGTTCCAGTATGAAAGCGTATGCCTTTACAGCTTTTAATTTCACATTTTCATTCTTTATCATCATTGACAAGTGACCTATTAGGTTCAGTGCTAGGCTTTCTAGCCTAGACTTGTCATTCCATCCTAATTCTTCTCGGGCCAGCCCTATGAGAGCTGATGGTCAGCTCAGTGGTCTGGTTAAACTATTTTAATAATAATAATAATGTTCGGTCTATGTACAGTACTGTTATCTCCACTCTCACTCTTGTGAAAGACACATACAATAGTTCAGTACAAAACCAAAACTTAAAGCAGTGGCCTGACCTTTCCAACTAATGGAACCCCTTGCTTTGCTGGTATTCGGCTGAACCCCTTTACAACTCTCACCCAATATAGGTGCAAATCCCTCCCCTTACATACAATAAACACATATCCAATTACAGCATATAAAGTGCAGTTTAGGCATGCACTCAGCATCAAAATTCTGACCTATTGAATGCGATGGGTGAGCTTGTTTCTGTAAACAGAGGCAATAAAAATCTGGAACTATGTTTGTTAATTGCAGACGCTATCAGGTGCTGCATCTGTGTATGTTTGCCAACGAGGTGGGTGTTGATTCAAGGTACTCCTCTCAATTTTGCAGGATTCACACTACTACAGCCAAACTTGATTACATTCAACACATTGTCCATCAGGAGCATTTTCATCTCCAACTGACATGAAACCAAATTTTATGTAACTGTCATGAATTTTGTGCTTCTTCTTTGGATATCCATTACAGTACCTGATTTAGCTCTTGAATCTTGTGTCACAGAAGTAGAGGTATGTGGTTCATGCAGGGATTTTTTTTTACATCACTAGCTGCATCTGTGTATTCAACATGCTCACTACACTTGGTAGAGTCAGTAGATGTATTTTATATCACTTACACCTGAGACATAAGGTGGAGTATTTCAACCAGTTTTCCATTTTAGAAATTTAATTATACAGTGAACAAACACAGGGATGCAGTGGAACACGTAATGATGACTCCACGCAACAACACACAGAGAGTGTCAGAGGAGAAGGTGGGATTGGGCCGCGCATAAACTTCCAACGGACCTGTACACATCAATGAGTCAGAATAGTTCTTTCTTCTCTTTCTTCTCTCTCTCTCTCTAATGCAAAATATTTCATCACTCATATTTAATTTTATCCAATCCTGTTGTAATATATTAATAAAACTAAACTTTTATCAAACACGTATATACAGTAAACCCCCATATTCGCGGGGGATGCTTATCACACCCCCTGCGAATGTCTAAAATCTGCGAATACTTGAAACCCCTCTAAAAACACTTACTGTAGAACTGCCTGTTTTGATAGTTTAAACACACAAACAACCCCTCTAAAAATGTTTACACCTGAGTATTTGAATAGTTTATCACAAAAAGTAATTTAGTCATGAAAATAAGGAAAATACTGTAATTAGTAATTAATGAATTTTTCAGTGAAAACACCACGAATGGGCAAAATTTCCAATGAATGTGTATAAACGTTCCATGAGAAATCCACGAATCATGAGACCGTGAATACAGGGTGTTTTATTGTTTGTATAATATAAACGTGTTGT
>NC_089761.1:63946772-63954272 GCF_040412425.1 Macrobrachium rosenbergii
TTCTCACAGAGCAGGTCTAAGTCTCCTGACTTCATCCCAAGCTTTTTCGGGATGGTTTTTGTTGGTGTCCCGGGAGAGGACACCTCCACCCCCCGCTATGGTCTCATAGTTGGGGAACTGAGGGTGATGTTGCAAATGCTCTACACACGGTGTCGTACTTGGACTTTTGAGTTTATGGTAATAGTCCAAGCAGTTGATTGCTGCTATCAGAGACAACTTGCACATCTATAATAGCAGACCTTTTCCCATCCCACACGATGAGATCAGGTTTGCGCAGTCCCTCTACAGTACTTATCCGTGGCTCTTTCACCGTTTGGTAGCCAGCCTCCTCAGCCTTCTTCTTCACGTAGTCTAGAATCCGGTCGTGTCTCCTGATTCGCCACGGTTGAACTTTTGGGCACACTTGCAGGATGTGATGCAGTGTGCCGGGGGAATTGCAGCCTAGATCACATTTGTTGCCTGTCTGTGCCCACCCTCAGCGCTTTCGGGACGGAGTTGTCAGTATTCCCATTCGGCTTGAGGGCATTAACAAACGTTCCTCCTTTCAGGAGACTGCCCAGGACCCAGCCACTTGCCTCTCCACCCAAGGCTTGGAGGCCGGCACCATCTACAGATTGGTACTGCTCCAGCCCCTAGTTTAGATGGAGGTGGACCGTACTTCAGGTTCTCTGGTGGCTACTTTAGCAACAAGATCGCCTTGTCGCTGACAATCGCTATGCTGCTGTTTATTGCAACAGGTGTTCTTGTTACAAAGCATTCAAGTCCTAGCCCCCTCACCATAGCATAGAATGCCGCCATTGAGGTCACCAGGGAGCAAAGCCTTTCGCGCAAACTTCCTCACCCTCTGTCCATGGCTTTTAGGTTGTATCTCTTTAGTTCGCCATGACAGTCGTGGAAGGGCTTTGAGGAAGCAGAACGACTTTGAGCGCCCAGAGTTTCTGCTGGGGTTTCAAAGGTGCACATTGGAGGTTGCCCAGCTCAGTTTTCAACCTTCCAATGGTCTTTGAGGCGGAGACCTGCCTCACTAAGCCAAGTTCTACTCCCAAGTACTTATAAAAGCCATCTGTGCTCATGGCTGGGAGTTCTTGGCCTTCGAAACGGAACGGGCGGCAATCTTGGTACCAGGCTTTCTTTGCGCGGTCGCACAGTATTCCCGCAGTGGCACACTTCCTGATGCCTGGCTCTAGCTGCTTTTCCTGCCTCTCTCAGCAGAGTCTGTACGATCTTTCTAAACCTTCCTCAAGTGAGCGCTACTACGACAATATCATCCGCGAAAGCCAGATACTTAATCAGTTCCCCACAGAGGGTAGCCCCTACGCTTTGTGGGAGTTTATCGAGCACTCTGTTCAAGCATAGATTGAAGAGGAGCAGGGATAGGGGATCTCCCTGCATCACTCCTCTTGTGACCCTGTGAGGCACCCCTGCGATCTCGGTACTTAGATTTTTATACAAGTTCTTTAGATACAGCAAGGAATGCTGATCTAACCTCGCCACCATCAGGGACTCGAAGCGCCATGACTCATGAATCAAACGCCTTTTGAAATCGATAAAGGCAGCACAGATTGGTTAGATTCGACTTCATTTCTCATGCTTCCGCAGCAACAAGATGTTGGCCCCACCCATCCTCAGGCTTAAAACCCCTTGCCTTGGCGGAGGTTGGGGAGATGAGCCGGCAAGCCGCTTGGCCAAGATTCATGTAGGCTCCCTTTGTCACTAGAGCGGAAGTGACCGTTACGTCGGAAATCTCCAGCCTCTAACGGCACGTCAATCTTTGGTAGCAAAGTCGTCCGCCCTTTAGCCCACTCACGAGTGCACATCTTGGTCGAGAGGATTAGGTCGTATACCCTCTTGACCTCTAAGTCGGCTACTTTCCTGAGCTCGACGTGTGTAACCCCATCGGGTCCAGGATCCGACTTTAGGTTGGTCTTTCTTTTCATCCATTAAACCTCTTCGATGGTTACTGGCTCAAGGATGGATATGCTCTCACTAGCAGGCCTTGCATCTTCTCGACTGCAGGCGACTGGCACGCCGTGCGTTCCCCAAAAACGACCGCATCTCGTGGGGAAAGGCAGGGCAAGCAAGGTCCTTCCCAGTATAGCATTGCGGCAGTCCTTCCTCGATTCTTATTCCAACCTCTTGGACTGCCGCGACTCTCCTCCTCTTCTCTTTACTTTCTTTGCTAGTGACTGGGTCCGCTTTTCTGGTGACTTCCTGGGAGGCTTTGCACCAAAGACCTCCTCCTGATCTTGTCCAACTCATCCTCTCAGATGTTGAACAGTACCTTCAGGCTCAGAGCTGTCACCTGAGCCTTGGGGAAGTGTTGGGTTTTCGACTTCGCTACTGGTCATGATCGTGTGATACTCGTTCATGCCATCGGCGTTAGCCGGTGGCTGAGGAGCATCATTGCGTTCTAATCGGGAATTGTCTAATCCGGGTGTGAGGTATGCCTCGGGGACAGTCTCCTTTCCCCTCGGCTCCCTCACAGGGTTGTCAAATTCGGGCGTGAGGTATGCCTCGGGAACATCATTCTCTGTCTGCCTCTCAATTTACTTGGTTGTGATTCAGGTGCAAGGTATGCCTCGGGAATATTCTCTACCCGGTCGGGACTTCGGACAGCACATTGCGATACCGCGCTCTTATTTCTAATTGACTCAATAGAGCGGCCGGGGAAAAGCTCGTTTAAGATCTTTACATTAATGTGACTGCCGTCGTCCTGTCTAAGTTCAAAGGAGGCCATCGTGACTAGGTCGTGATGGCTCCATTCGTGCCTACCCTGACTCGCCTCTTCGAGGAGTCTGGGTAGTGGTGGGCACAAACTGCCTCCTCTGCTCTTAGCCATGCGAGGATCCGCTGATATTCTGCAGATTTCCTCTTGCCGCTAATGCTTGATGCCGTTCTTTCTGGCAGTAAGTGCTCATTTATCATTTTGTTCATAAATTTAGAATTGGTCTGAATTTCGTAGGCTGCCATCATCCTGAGCCTTCCATGGTCCAGGGCTGCCTATTTCTTTCTAGGCGTTGGATGTTTTCCTCATGGAATTGCTCAGAATGTGCTCTTCTCTCGTGGAGCCTTCTCCCAGCATAGGTTTTGTACTCCTTACACCTGGGACAGATGGTGGGCATACCCGCACCACGCGTCACGTCCCCCTCTCGCATAACATCATACCTGGCGACAGTCCCATTCTGATTGTGAACAGGACTGCTGGCAAGTGGAGACTGGGCATCTCGCCAGGGTGCTACCGGCGAAGGGTGGCCCACAGGTTCCCTGGGGAAGACTGAGCGGGTTGGACTGTTCGGTGACTGTCGGCTCCATCATGATGGATTATCGGCAGGACCCTGAGAAGGTGGGCCACTAGCAACTATATTAACACTAGGAATCATAAACTTCGCTCGCTGTCGCTTGGTAAACTGTCTAGAGTCATAGTTTACCCATGTTATTAATCTCTTCACTTTGACATTCAGAGCACTGGGCAGAAATCACATCGCACATCATCGCCATAACCATCGTGATGCTTGTTTTAATTAAACAGTCGGATTCCCGTGTTCATGCCAGTTCTGAGCTGATCGGTGGGCTGCCAGCTTGCAGCACATAGGCGCCTGTGTCAAGAGCAATGAGTGCAAAACCACTCCCTCCCCAGTCCGTCACCTACATACCGTAGCAAAACCTTATGGATCAAGATTGCCGATTTCCCTTACCCTTATTCATCTGTCGACTAGAGGTTCCAAACCTCGGAGACCTGATTTGGAAATGGGTACAGTCTGTGTTGAAACAGGGTCTCCGAATAGACAAAGCCAGCCCGACTGGCCCCAAAGGCCTTAGTCAAGCAAAACCTGCCCCCTGGATTCTGACCCGTATGACTTCCTCCTCATTTGCATCTTTTACGGACTGGCGTTGGCATGCGCTCAACGGCCACCAATGTTTGTTATACCATCGCTCTCTCTCGCTTCATAGGATTTCTTGGGATCACGGGGGCCTAAAACAGAAAAGAAAATTTTCCCTGGACCAGACGCTGCGGGATTACGCCAGATCCCATTGCCAGAATGGCCTCACACTTGACGCGGCCTGCACCCAAAAGGCACAGACTGGGCCCGTCCGAACACAGGTCACGGAATCATTACCGTATTCCCTTTCGCCACTGCATTCCTTCCAGCTCTTTCTCTCACAAGTGCGTGTGTCACACCAGCTCAACAACTCGGGCCCTAAAGCTCGCTCGGTACCAGCGCCCATCCGGTAACCTCGCCTGCGCTGCTCTTCATATTGACGACCACGGACGGCGCACTCACCCCACCGCCGCCACTGCTTTTCCTTCCTCTCTCTCTGCACTCAATATCTGCTGCTCATACCAACGTCATCACACCCAAACTGCCTCTAAGCTGACCCTTACACTTTCAACTCCTGCATTCAGGCAGGCATAGGCAAAGGCAGCCGGAGCACATCTCAGGCTAATATGTTGCTGGCAACTCAGCTTTAATGAAATCTTAACACGATCTGACTGTTCTTCAATGTGAGAACACATTATCTTTCGCAATGACAATTGGAAGGAAAAACAAAGTGTGCTGTGAGAACAGACACACACGTGTTAGTTGATATATTACGTTACTATTAAAAACTTAGTATTGTTACTTCTAAATTATGCTGTTATCTAAATCACTAACTCGAGATCTGACATTTACACTACACAATGATATTTTAATAGTTATCATCATTACACAGAACACATTGTAACTAGAACAGTAAATATATCAAAATCATGGAAAATATATACTATTTAAAGACAAAATTATGAATATATACATATACTGTATATATATATATATATATATATAGAAAGATATATATATATATATATATATATATATATATCATCATATATAAAATATTGAAATATATGGCAGAGCAAAAAAAATTTCATATATAATTGTATACAAATCGAGCTGTGAGCAAAACGGTTAAAGCTAATGAGTTATTTTTTTTTCTTTGTATTGTACACTAAATTGCAATGATTTTGGTATATAACAAATTGTAAAGCAACAGAGAAAATATTATCACAAAATGATGCATGAATTCGGTAGAACACGCTGATTTAAAAATTTTTTCAAAAATTCACCATAAATCGAAATATTGTGCTAGAGACTTCCCGTTTGTTGCAAAATGAAGGTAATTGATTGAATATTACTAGACTGTGTTTTAGCTTACAATTAAAGTTTTCGACCATTTCGGTCGCGTTAAAGGATCAGCAATTTTTCGTTTATCGTGATTTATGAAAATAATTCAAAACTGATAAAAGCTGCAACCATGAGTTATTTTTTGTTGTATTCTACATGAAATTGCGCACATTTTCATATATAAAACTTTATGTAACGACTAAAATAAAACGGTGCAAACATTACGACAAAGTGATGAAAGAATTTCAGAGATGTTTGGCCCAGTTACCGAGCGGACGTAGGGAAAAAGTTTCTTTTTCAAAAATTCACCATAAATCGAAATATTGTGCTAGAGACTTCCAGTTTGTTGCAAAATGAAGGTAATTGATTGAATATTACTAGAATGTAAGAGTTTTAGCTTACAATTGCGTTTTTCGATCATTTTGGTCGAGTTAAAGTTGACCGAAGGTTGAAATTTTGGCACTTATCATGATTTATAAGAAAATATTTCAAAACTGATAAAAGATACAACCATGAGTTAATTTCTTTAGTTTTATATGAAATTCAGCACATTCATATATAAAACTTCTATGTAATGACTAATATAAAACAGTACAAACATTACTACAAAGTGACAAAAGAATTTCTGAGATGTCTGGCTGAGTTGTGCTGCTGGGCATTTCAAGGAAAAAAGTTTTTTTTTTTTTTTTTTTTTTTCTCAAAATTCACTATAAATCGAAATATTGTGCTACAGACTTCTCGTTTGTTGCAAAATGAAGGTGTAATTAATTGAATATTACTAGAATGTAAGAGTTTTAGCCTAGGTTAAATCTTTATTCCAAATTGGAGGGATTACAGTAGGGGTGGGGAGTGTTACTGGAAGCATAGTGGGCATTTGTGAGGAATAGACCATAGCTCACCAAACTGTAGATGCCTACTAGTGTCTCATTACTCTGCATATGGCCTGCTGGGTCTACCAGTGTCTTTTCTGTACAGCAGTAGTGCCAAATGAAAAAAATTGTTGCAGGCACACTATGTGAGGTGCAGAGCCTTATTCTCTTGTATTTCAGTTTCATTTTAGCATGTAGCCTAAGACTTGCACCTCATGTAGCCTAATCTTTTGTAACAAATGGACAGCCTAGGCTGATCTAACTCCAAGTTGGAGGTATTGCATAGTAGGTCAAGAGACTTACTGGAACCTTTTCAGAGAGAATAGACTGCATAGCCTAACCAAATCAGATGCTCACTAGTGTCTCAATTATTCTGCATGTGGCCTGCTGGGTCTACCAGTAGGTTTCCTGTACAGCATTCGAGCTAAATGAAAAAAAATTATGCCATGGTGCACCACATGAGGTGCAGAGCTTATTCCCTGTTTTTTGTTTTATTTAGCATTTAGCCTAGTTTTTTTTTTTTGTTTTAAACTACAATGTAAATGCAGATTTTACAAGTGTGTATTTTAAAATTTGTTCGTTCTATGTACAGTACTGTTATCTCCACTCTCACTTTGTGAAAGACAATATACAATAGTTCAGTACAAAAACAAACTTAAAGTAGTGGCTCTGACCTTCCAACCAATGGAACCCCCTTGCTTTTGCTGGTATTCCATTGATCCCTACAACCCTCACTCCAATATAGGTGCAAATCCTCCTCTACATACACAAACACATATCCAATTACAGTATATAAAAGTAGTTTAGTATGCACTCAGCATCAAAATTCTGACTTATTGAATGTGATGTGGGTGAGCTTCTTGTTTCTGTGAACAGAGGCAATAAAAATCTGAACTATGTTTGTTAATTGCAGACGCTTATCAGGTGCTGCATCTGTGTGTTTGCCAACGAGGTGTGGGTGCTTGGATTCAAGGTACCCTCCTCAATTTTGGTGATCTACACTACTATTAGCCAAACTTGATTACATTCACTACATTGTCTGTCAGGAGCATTTTCTATCTCCAACTGACATGAAACCAAATTTTATGTAACTGTCATGAATTTTGCGCTTCTTCTTTGGATATCCACTACAGTACCTGATTTAGCTCTTGAATCTTGTGTCACAGAAGTAGAGGTATGTGGTTTATGCAGGGATTTTTTTTACATCACTAGCTGCATCTGTGTATTCGATGCTCACTAAGGTTTGGTAGAGTCAGCAGATGCATTTTATATCACTTACACCTTGAGACATAAGGTGATATTTCAACCAGTTTTCCATTTTAGAAATTTAATTATACAGTGAACAACACAGGGATGCAGTGGAACACGGTAATGATGACCCACGCAACAACACAGAGTGTCAGGGAGGAGAAGGTGGGACTGGGCCGCATAAACTTCCAACGACCTACACACTTCACGTAGTCAGA